>NW_024040040.1:15894999-15902956 GCF_014851395.1 Micropterus salmoides
AAGTTGGATACTGCACAAAAGGGAGTTTGACAAAACTTGAACCACCAGACAGATGAGGGCAGTGTGGCTTTGGCAATTTATGAATAGTTTAAAGTATTATTAGCTACTGATACACAGCGGACCAGACTCAAGTGCTGATTTTTTTTCTTCATTCAAATAACTATGACCAGGTTACTTCAGCACGTGACATGTTGTATTTTTCATGCAGTGTGAGAAGGGTGTGAGGGTAACATGCAGCTTTAATGTTTGGTTTATACTCAATACCACTCTGTTTTGATAGAGTGGATATTGGACTTACATTCTTCAGGTAGACAGAAAAACAACTCTAAATGAGTGCTAGTGCTCAGTGTCTGCTAGATGTTTAAATAGGCGACATTTGCTTGGATAAACAAATGGGGGATATTTGTTTTGGTTTATAGCTGGTTCCACTGCCCCCAAGTGGCAAAAACTAATAATGCTGCTCTTAATCTTTTTTTCTTTTGACAGAATTTGATGGCATTTTTTAATTCAAATTGCATAAGCTGCCTGAAGGCTTTAGGCTCATGAAGTTTGTCTCCTCAGAGTCTTACTATGGAGTCAGTCGCAGAGAGCTGCACTACCTACATACAAGCAACCACTTTTCACCATGATCAGTTTTATTCCAATGCTCATGTCATCAGGATAATTGAAAGTGATTTAATCCCATAAAAGAATCTTCACTTATTAACTTTTAATCTTGCAGTAGTGGCACAACTTAAGCTTTCATTTTATAAAAGCAACAAAGTCATGTAGACTCCTCAAGCAGGGTAGTCTCTCTGTACAACACATCTCTATTGTTTTCATCACCTTGATCTCTCTCTCTTCCATACCATTTTTCCACCAGACTTGACGGACGGCACTGCAAGTTTGAAGCAGATGGTTTTCGGGGTGGTGACGGCTGTTGACCTGCTTAACTTCGTCACAGTCCGGGAAAGGAGAGAGCGATCCATGTCAGAGTCCACCGACGAGCTGAACTAAAGCACACAGCACGCATACATTGCTTTACAGTGACATCAAACGCAATGACAGGTTTAGTAGAAGTGTCTCAAAGATAGAAAAAAAATATAAGTTTAGATTTGAGGGTAGCGCTTCCACTTAAAAAAACCCCAGCTTTTTTTAAACATTTGAACTTCATTGTAATAAGCTAAATATCTTTTTGCCGCTATGTCAAATTGTGATACGGTTATTATTTGAAGCACTTAATACTTATTGAATTTGATTATAGTGCTTTAAAACAAATCTTTTGTAAGTTTATAACTTGTAGAAAGCTTTTTGTTTTGAATTGGTCTTGAATAGAGGCCCCAGGCCTGTTTCACTATGGCCTGGTGCATCAAACATAAGAAAGAAGACTTAGCATTGCAAAGCCACATTCATCAATCATTTTTCAAGGTTAGACATGTAGAGAGTTGCTGTATATAAGCGTATTCTTTCCAGTGCTGCTTTTTCATTTGTGTACGCTTAAGAAATATATGTGGAGTTTAATCAGATTTCTTAAAACAATTGTGGTGTTCTTTCCCTCTCTTGTAACAAAGTGCTTGTGTTATCTGAAGTTGTCTTGACTATTTAATCTTAGCTGTGTCTGAGAGAATGTTTTTTTTTTATTGCATAGTTTTTCTTTAATTAACGTGGACGATGAAATAAAGTTTAAAAGAAGTCTGTGACTGTTTTAGTAGTCTCTTACCCTCAGCTCTGGAGAGCAAGAAGAAGCAGTGTTGGCTGTCCAAGAAGTTTACCTACAGCCAATTGGGTTTAGAAAGAAATTTAGTTTTTGTACATTTTTGCTGGAAAATTGTCCCATGTACTAGTATGTACAGGTGCTGGTCATAATTAGAATATCATCAAAAAGTTGATTTATTTCAGTAATTCCATTCAAAAAGTGAAACTTGGATATTATATTCATTCATTCCACACAGACAGATACATTTCAAATGTTTATTTAATTGTGATGATTAAAACTGACAACTAATGAAAATCCCAAATTCAGTACCCCCCGAAAATTAGAATATTACTTAAGACCAATACAAAAAAAAGGATTTTTAGAAATGGTGGCCAACTGAAAAGTATGAACATGAAAAGTATGAGCATGTACAGCACTCAATACTTAGTCGGGGCTCCTTTTGCCTGAATTACTGCAGCAATGCGGCGTGGCATGGAGTCGATCAGTCTGTGGCACTGCTCAGGTGTTATGAGAGCCCAGGTTGCTCTGATAGTGGCCTTCAGCTCTTCTGCATTGTTGGGTCTGGCGTATCACGCGTATAGACGGCTGCATTGACCTTGGACCTCATAAAACACAGTGGACCAACACCAACAGATGACATGGCACCCCAAACCATCACTGACTGTGGAAACTTTACACTGGACTTCAAGCAACGTGGATCTGATCCTCTCTTCCTCCAGACTCTGGGACCTTGATTTCCAAAGGAAATGCAAAATTTACTTTCATCAGAGAACATAACTTTGGACCACTCAGCAGCAGTCCAGTCCTTTTTGTCTTTAGCCCAGGCGAGACGCTTCTGACACTTGTTCAAGAGTGGATTGACACAAGGAATGCGACAGCTGAAACCCATGTCTTGCATACGTCTGTGTGTGGTGGTTCTTGAAGCACTGACTCCAGCTGCAGTCCACTCTTTGTGAATCTCCCCCACATTTTTGAATGGGTTTTGTTTCACAATCCTCTCCAGGGTGCAGTTATCCCTATTGCTTGTACACTTTTTTCTACCACATCTTTTCCTTCCCTTCGCCTCTATATT
Organism: Micropterus salmoides; assembly: GCF_014851395.1. Taxonomy (NCBI): domain Eukaryota; kingdom Metazoa; phylum Chordata; class Actinopteri; order Centrarchiformes; family Centrarchidae; genus Micropterus; species Micropterus salmoides. The sequence goes on from NW_024040040.1 coordinate 15,897,768, forward strand.
AATGTGCTTGGACACAGAGCTCTGTGAACAGCCAGCCTCTTTAGCAATGACCTTTTGTGTCTTGCCCTCCTTGTGCAAGGTGTCAAGGTGCAGGTGGTCGTCTTTTGGACAGCTGTCAAGTCAGCAGTCTTCCCCATGATTGTGTAGCCTACAGAACTAGACTGAGAGACCATTTAAAGGCCTTTGCAGGTGTTTTGAGTTAATTAGCTGATTAGAGCGTGGCACCAGCTGTCTTCAATATTGAACCTTTTCACAATATTCTAATTTTCTGAGATACTGATTTTGGGGTTTTCATTAGTTGTCAGTTATAATCATCAAAATTAAAAGGAATGAACACTTGAAATATATCAGTCTGTGTGGAATGAATGTGTACATTACACAAGTTTCACTTTTTGAATGGAATTACTGAAATAAATCAACTTTTTGATGATATTCTAATTAAATGACCAGCACATGTATGTTTTAAATATTAAATAGATATAAATATAGATAGATTGGTACTTCATTCATCCTCGAAGGGAAATTCCAGTGTTGCTGTTGCAGTGATTTACATAAATGTAAATAAAATTGACAGTTACACAACATACACAATAACACTATGAGGTAGGTTTAAAAATATAAATAAACAAAGGGACATGTTTAGGTTCAGATTTTTATGTTACAGTGACATTTCTAAACATAAAACTTATTTATTTTGAACCTTCCTTTGCTACCCCAAATTTATGGTATTTTAAACTTTTCTCTAATTTCCCCCCTTTCATCCTTTCTTTAGGCCTCTAATTATTCTTTAATTAAATAATCTGAGAAGTACTGTTTGGTTGAACTGCTCATAATTCATCCACATTTATGTGATCACAAGCAGACATTTTAAGGGGTCACTGTTCAAAAAAGTTTGGGAACCTCTGCCTTAATCCATTGAAGATGATTCAGGGTAAATCAGAGCAGTGTCCACATTTATATAGTGTACCTAAACCCAACCTGACAATTAATTTGATATTTTTTGGTAATATTTTATAGTTCTAATTAGAATGTGAGGAATGTATTGCAGCGTTTCTTAAAAGAAGAGTGTCTAACTGCTCCATCGGTCATTTTTCCAAGTGTTTACAATGTTACGTGAACGCAAATATTAACAGTCATTAACGCGCTGTGTTTGTGTCTGCCATGTGGGTTATGGCGCATGTAATGGTCTAGGCTTAATACCGTGTCGGCGGGGCTTCATTAGAGACGATCTCGTTTAATTACAGAGCTCAGACTCCGCCCTGAGCAGCTCCTCTCCGGTGCACTCTGGGTTAGAAAAGGAGCAAGACCCTTCACGTTGCCAGTATCCAATCAGCGCTGTCAATGCAAGTCGTTGACCGTGGCGATGTAGCTGCTGTGTGTGGTAGATGCTACGAGCAGGGCTAGACAGGCAGTATGGCGGAGGAGGGCAGTGTGTACGAGTTAGAGGGGCTTGAAAAACAACTACAGAGTTTGTTGTGTCGCTACTCAAGTGATGAATTGCGAGCCGATAGTAAACCGTTCTGCTCAGACTTTTGCAAGGTAAGGAGCCGTAGCTGAAGGTGGTGACAAGCTTGTTGTCGAAGATATGAGCGTATATTTTAGCCGACTCCCCTCCCCCAGAACTGGCCGTTACACTGCTAGCATTAGCAGTTAGGCTTGTTAGCATCTAACCAACGAGTCGTAGTTGCTTAAAAAGCAAATATATTACCGTAACGCTTTTCACGTGGTATATCTGATAACACGGGCTCAAATTCAGGAGACGCTATACAAGCGTCCGACTCAGTAAATCAGTCATTTTGACAACGATTGTTCACTGTTACAGCTAGCAAGCTAGCTCGGCTAATCGCTTCAACTAGCCGCACAGCTAGCCAAGATTTGTCTTCAAGTTAGCCTAGTTAGTACGTTAAAGGTGTACCAAACCGAGTGGACAACTTTTTTGCCCGTTTGCAACGCGGTTGGTAATCCTTTAACTTGTAAAGAACTTAGCTGACGTTAGCTAATCTCAAATGTAAGGTTGTCATGCCATTAGCATTTGCCATAAAATCCAACTTCAAATATGGCTTAATGACCTGTTTCACTCCCCAACAGCAACATGACATGTAGCTGTACTGTTGCAGTAACAAATAATATAATTTCTGGTATCAGAAGATGACCTTATACCCTTAAGATTTTATAATATTATAACTTAAGATGTATAAAGCCTGTCAGTACATCATCATTAAAAGGTGCATTTATGTCACTTGTTGAGGATTGTTCGTATCATCTGCGATGATAACAGAAGAGTCATAAACAAAGGTCTAGCCTAATAACGGTGGGGAAAAGTCTAGTCTACGGTTTCCTGTTGACAAATCCAAGAGATGAATTCTTATTTTGCTACTGTGCTAGAGGCCTGCCATTCAAAAATGGTTTGATTTTATATCAAATAAGCTGCCATAATAAAACTGTGATTGGAGAAAGGCTGGAAAAACATCATTGTTGACAGTTAACATTCACAAGATACCAGTGGTGCAAGAGAGTGATCCAGTCTTGTATCGCCACCATTAGAGGGCAATATAGGCAGGTTGTATTTTAGGGGTTTGACAGGTCAACTGTAAGCATTGTGTAAAGCAGCACTGCCACATTGTGGTTGCGGGCGGGTCCCTGACTTACATAGTTTATCAGTGTGCACTGCAGTAAAGGTGTGTCTACGGGTGAAGCTGCAGACACAACGTCGCAACACAAAATGTTTGCCACTGATTTAAACATGCTAAATGATATAATTTGCAGTTTTGTCTTTGACTCGTCTTTGTTTTGACTTTTCTCCGTGCAGCTTGTGGAGGAGCATGCCTCTCGCTGGCAGGTGCCGCTGCCTCAGCTCGGGATCCTTGAGACGGCTCTCTGCTACTTCGCCCGAGCCTCCACCTTCTTCACATCAAACTGTGATCATGTGCACCACACACTCAGTAGTCTGGCCTTGTAAGTACACATACGTCCCTAGAGAGGTTGCTTTCAGTCTTTTGCTGACTTAACTAATGCTTTAAAACAAACAGTAACGTACAAAATGAAAGCAGTGACACTTTGAACTGTTTCCAAAGAGGTTATATTTCTACTTGTGTTTGCCAAATAGTATTTTAAGTAGCACGGCAGCAGTGCTGTTGTAGTCATGTGGTTTTCAGTCACAGAAAGTATTGTCTTGCTGTGCCAGACATGATCGTGTAACTTGTACACACACCACTAAAGACAACTTGCTGAATCGTAGGGGATAGTTAACACCCTGGGCTTTCATATCTCAACTCCTCCTTCTACCTTCTCTGAATATCTTCACTTTTAATGTTCAGAGCGAAGCCGCTAACACCAAGTTATGGAGCAAAGTTGAGATTTGTGTTAAGGCAATATCATGTTTTGTGAACCACACGTAGTGTAGCAACTGTGAATGCTAGAGGCCACAAACAGCTGCCTCTTGCCCTTGGTTCATCTTCGTTCCAGTCTTGTGACATCTGTGAGAGCTTAAGTATAGTTAACTAACAGTTTTATATTATCATAGAAAACTGTAGTATGTTTTCTTACCTGTCTTACTCATCATTCTTGCTAGCTAAAGTTAGTTAAAGGTGGGCTAAGTGATTCTAATCCATTGTAGTCTTTTTGTCAAATTCAGTGAATATCTCCTCACGGTCCACTAGCTGTCTGTTCTGTGTGTGCACTGAAAATAAATCCGGTGTACACAGCCCTGGGTCTGTAAAAGGGAAACAAAGTGGCCCACATCCTGACACACAACACTATTTTAACCATTCCAGCCATGATTTGTGTGTCCGATAATGTTAAATAACTTGCCCACTGACATTCAGCTTACTTTCTGGTTCACCAAGACATGCTGATGTGGTGATGTTAGCTATAGTAGCAGGAGAGTTGTTAGTTTTGCTGCCTGGAACTGCTGTGCTGGCTCTGGGGCAGTCCCGTCCTCTCTGCATGTTAGCTTCACAGCTGTAGCGACAGTTAGTTAGTTACATGCCATTTGTCATGTTGTTGGATTTCGCCAGTATCGCTTACCAAGACGTCAGTGATAACAACAAGCTAGTTGGCCATTATTAAAATTTGTTGTTGAATTGGAATGCTTAAATTTAAGCACAATGAATGAATGTAGGGCTGGACAATAAAACAATAACAATATAAATTTTTTTCTATAACAAATGTTCAATAAATGTGTGATTTTATTCACTTGAATCATACTCAAATTAGGACTTTTATTAAGATGGTTATTTTGTTGAGGGGAAAAAGGACTGAAAAAGCTTTTACTTAATTTTACTTATTCTCTTGAAAAAAAATTTATAATTGTTTTGAATGTTCTACCTCAGATTTGTGAAGTGATCCACTGTTAGGCATGAAGTATTGACCATAAAGATGAATTTAAACCACAGTTAACCATCAGGTTTCTTCAAGTTTCCCTCAGTAGCAAAAATCAGCCTTTAAACTCAAAAGAAATAAAGGTTTGATGCTTATCGTGGTAATTATCGATATCGAAAGAGATGAAACTTTTTATTGTGGTAACATTTTTGGTATTATCGTCCAGCCCTAAATGAATGAAACCCTTTATTGCCCCTAAGAAAATTTACCTTCCACAATGTGCCGTTGAAAAGCACACACAAAACATCAGACATCACACACCCCAAGACACTGATAAGAAAAATCCCTTTATATCTTTTACAATTTGCTGGCCAGTTTCATTATACCCAAAAACAAGACTTTCAAATCAATTACATACAATGCGAATATTCACATATACAACAAATAAAACATTTGTTTTTATTAAGTAGTCTTATGTATTTGGGAAGTTGGTTACAGCTTTTATGGAAATGAAAGTTGGTTATGTTTCTTGGCTCACACAACTAAATTTGTGAACCAAAAAAAAAAAAACCCTGGCTTGCTGCCAGCTGGTGACCCTACTTCATCAGCCCCCGGGTTTCCCTTCAAAGCTATGAAGTAAGTTTGTAGATTTTAGAGCCTAACCTGTTTGCTTTTTGTTTCTGTCCTGTTTTTATGCTGTTTTGCTTCACCTTTTAATAGTTATCGCTAGTTGTTGTTTTTTATGCTGATCTTGTTATTGTCTCCTTGTGTTTGTCTTTTTTTTTTACCATGGAAAGTGCTTTTGAGTACCCTTTTTTATTTATTTATTTTTTTTAAAGCGCTATATATAAGAGAGAGAGAGAGAGAGA